>NC_090419.1:12267949-12311251 GCF_036365525.1 Heterodontus francisci
TAAAGAGAGAGAGACAGAAAGAGAGAGAGACAGACAGAAAGAGAGAGAGACAGACAGAAAGAGAGAGAGACAGACAGAAAGAGAGAGAGACAGACAGAAAGAGAGAGAGTGACAGAAATAGACAGAGAAAGAGAGGGAGACAGATCCCAGGGGAAACTTTTAAATATACAACAGCATGGGAGATCAATGAAAAGCTATCTTTCTCCTCGAGCTGCTTCATTGACCGGACAGGAGTTGGGATAATCTTGTCCCTCGATAATAATCCCTTCTCTCGTTTGCTAGTGGACAGGAAGGAGAGGAATTGTCAGGAATGAATCCCGGCTCAGTCAGTGGGGGAAATACAACTGGAACAGCAAAGGAAATAGGTAAAGGGGAGGCGGATACCAGGCAAATCCGACTGCTTTAAAACTTCACATTATGCCTACAATACACATCACTTGGGGCGGCGGAGGGTAGGTTACTTAATGAGGACCGTTCTTAGTGACATGAGTGCAAGAGGATCAAAGCCTAGCAGCTGTACGGCGCGGCTACCTCGGACTGTTCATAACTGCTGTATTCCTGCTTCCCGTACTCTTCACTTCCATCACATTCGTATTCCCGGTCATAGGACCTGTAATCCATATCTCTGTAGTCATGATCCCGCCGGTCCCGCGATTCCCGATGCTCATCTTTATTGCGTTCGCTCCCGTAGCGTCCCGTTCGCTCGCCCCGGCTCGCACTGCAACAAGAAGCATTGGCACCAAAATTAAGGCGCAGCAAAGAAACAGCCCCTCCACTAGGGAGCGGCCGGGAAGGTGCCCCAACCCACCAACCACCGACCCCCGCCCTTCCATTTCCCTCAGTCCCCGTGCCGTCAATTAGCCGCTTCCCCCAACCCACGGCAAATTTTCTCCCCTCCTCTCCCGACAGCGCCTACCCGCATCAGGTCGATTCCAGGTGAGATGACCGCCCTCTGGCCTCTCGCCCGAGTCATTGGGCTTCACACGCGAGCACAGACGGTGAGTGCGGGGAGACGCGCGCTGAAACACAGCAGCAGGAGGAGGCCATTCAATCAGATCGTGGCTGCTCTGTATCTTAACTCCATCTCCCGCTTCCTTTCCGTCACCCATAAATCCCCCTTACCCAGCAAAACTTTGAAGGAGCAGAGAGAGGAGGGTTCATCCGTCACACCCATAACGGTGTGCACTCAGTCACGGGGACAACCGACGAGCAGCACGTACACATTCCATCATGACAACCCATTTGCAGTGTTGCAAAAGACGTAACAGTAAGCGGGGACAATGAGTTGAACAGGACGTGGAGCAAAGGCAGGCAAGCCTGGTTACATTACCGTTTGTCATATTCCATCTCCACTTTCCAGACGGTGTGCAAGCAGAGTCAGAAATCTTCAGATGCAGACCAGCTGTCTCTCTCTCTCTCTCTCTCTCACTGTTTCCTGCCACTTCTCCTGGAATGCAAAGCAAATCCTGGTAATTCTCACTGACATATCCATCCACCCGGCACAGTAAACAAAAACCCACCCACAACTCAGCATATGGTGCAAAGGCATACACAACCCCATCCAACAGCATTGGGCGGGGGAAGGGGGGAAAAGAGAGGAGGAAGGAGTGGTGGAAGGGGAGAGGAAGCGGAGGAAGGAGCGTGGGGTAAGAGCGGGGAGGAGCAGCAGGGACGAGGGGGTACTGGACTGAGATGATTCCTGCTATTCCTCTTCCTAGCCCTGGTGATAGGATCATCTATTGGACCTGTCCTGCTGCCCAGCCATGAATGACCATACGCAGCGCACACGGGGGGATGCAACTATTTACTCTGATCGTGGGTTGTGTAATCAGGAATCAGAGAGACAATGATATAACCCGTATATTCGGTAGAAAATTTCCTTCAATATTGGCACTGAGAGAATGTCACAAAGCATAAATATCTCGGCGGTGGGGGGGGTGCAAGGAAACACAGTCGTCTCGCAATTACACAGCTTGGAGGAGCGCTGAGAGCAATGGGAAGATTGCCAAGTGATTGTCAGCCAACAGACCACAGGCAGGCAAACTCAGCAACAAGAAGCCAGCTTCCACCCTCTCCTAAAACAGCTGCTTCTCGAAGAAACATTATTAAATGTTCTTTCTCACATCCCCCTCTGCATCTCTTGCTCATCTTGATCCTGCACTGCGGGGTCTTTTACATCCAGCTCAACAGGCAAGTGGAAGAGGAGGTCTCAGTGTCCCCTGGAGGGGGTACGGGAGGGGGGGGAACGGAGGGTAGGAGGAAAAAGTGGCAGCCGAACTACTGAAAACAGTGGGAATTGTTTTTTTTTGTAAAAATCACCTGCAAAATAATTAAACAGTCAATGTTTTGAAGCTGACAATTCCCCTGGGAAGGAGAGGCACGGGCAAACAATGCACAGGTCAGTAGCTGTTTTGTTAAAAACAATAAAGAATAGATGATATGGATCCTGCAGCCTTCCAGTGCAAGGTGTCGAGGATATTTATATTATATATCTGCTCCTGATTGGTTTGGCCAATCGCACGACTTCCTTTTCAGGGCGCCGTGCTGTCGGAGGGGCAGTGCCGGGGGGGGGGGGGGCGCCGCGCTGTAGGAGGGGCAGTGCCAGGGGGGGGGGGCCGCGCTGTCGGAGGGGCAGTGCCGGGGGGGGGGCCGCACTGTCGGAGGGGCAGTGCGGGGGGGGGGGGGGCCACATGTCGGAGGGGCAGTGCCAGGGGGGCGCCGCACTGTCGGAGGGGCAGTGCCGGGGGGCCGTGCTGTTGGAGGGGCAGCGCCGGGGGGGGCGCCGCATGTCGGAGGGGCAGTGCCGGGGGGGCGCCGCACTGTCGGAGGGGCAGTGCCGGGGGGCGGGCGCCATGCTGTTGGAAGGGCAGCGCCGGGGGGGGGCACTGCATGTCGGAGGGGCAGTGCCAGGGGGGCGCCGCTCTGTCGGAGGGACAGTGCTGGGGGGGACGCCGCGCTGTCGGAGGTGTAGTGCCGAGGGTGCGCCACGCTGTCAGAGGGACAGTGCTGGGGGGGGGGGGGGGGGGGGGGGGGGGGGGGTGGTGGGGGGAAACGCCGCGCTGTCGGAGGAACAGTGCCGAGGGGGGCACCGTACTGTCGGAGGGGCAGTGCCGGGGGGCGGGCGCCGTGCTGTTGGAGGGGCAGCGCCAGGGGGGGGGCGCTGCATGTCGGAGGGGCAGTGCCAGGGGGGCGCCGCTCTGTCGGAGGGACAGTGCTGGGGGGGACGCCGCGCTGTCGGAGGTGCAGTGCCGAGGGGGGCGCCGCGCTGTCAGAGGGACAGTGCTGGGGGGGGGGGGGGGGGGGGGAGGGGGGTTGGGGGGAAACGCCGCGCTGTCGGAGGTGCAGTGCCGAGGGGGCGCCGCGCTGTCAGAGGGACAGTGCTGGGGAGGGGGGGTGGTGGGGGAAACGCCGCGCTGTCGGAGGAGCAGTGCCGAGGGGGCACCGTGCTGTCGGAGGAGCAGTGCTGAGGGGGCGCCGCGCTGTCAGAGGGACAGTGCTGGGGGGGGGGGGTGGTGGGGGGAAACGCCGCGCTGTCGGAGGAGCAGTGCCGAGGGGGCGCCGCGCTGTCAGAGTGACAGTGCCGGGGGGGGGGGGGGGGGGGGGGCACTGTCGGACTTTGAGGCAAAATTAAGATGCTCCTTAACCATGCACAATTAAAAGAAATTGTACACCAATTCCTTACTGTGAATAAAGTCCCACCTTGCACACACATTTACATTCTGCTCTTGTCCCAATTAGTTCCTCTGCTCCACTTTCAGCCCTCCCTCCTCTGGAACAAGGGGGACAGGAAGATCCCACCCTCCGCCCACCCCTCCCAACTCAGACGGCAAAGCCAGCCTGCGTCTTTAAATCCGTCGCCGTCTCCTCGCCTCAGCTTCGGAGGGTTTGAGCCCCATTCCAGGGACCCGAGGAGCAGAAGGGCCAGCCTGGAGCTGCTGGGCCGAATGGCCTGTTCCTTTGCCGCGAATTCTCTCCAATACCTCCTGCCCCTGCCAGCCCTTCCGAACAAAGGGTGGGGGGGGGGGGGGGGGGGAGATAGGATACATCGCCCACTGCGGGGGAATGGGGGGGGGAAGAGTGGCCCTTCGGCCCCTCGTACCCCTGCCAGCCCATTTGAACCAAATCTCAAATTCGCCCTGCAGAATTTACCACCCCAATTTTTTTTTTTACTGTTCACAATCTACAGCTAATCCAAAGACGGGGCAGCTCGTCACCCTGACTCTCCCAGACATTAAAAAAAACAATAAAAAAAGAACATATTTTCAGACTCCCCTCACTTAAATGCTGCATATGTGTGGAGATTTTATATATATATATATATATATATACATGCGACCCATTTCCAATTTCTCCACGAATAACATTGTAAATCCAGATTCACATCCCCCCAGCTGTTTGTGGCTCACCTGCAACCAAGTCTTACTTCAAATGGCTGCGGCCATTGCCTCGGGATCAACTTAAGGCCGCAAAAAAAGGGAGGAAAATAAATGTTCAGGACGGGGTCAAATGGCGAAATCATATAAAAGGAGCGGGGGGATGCTTTTCGAATAAAATATTGACTGTTTCTCCCGTTTTTTTTGTCGTTTTCTTTCACAAACCCCCCCCTCCCCCCCCCGCGCAAGCAGGCACAAAATGGCGGCCGCAATCCCGTCGAAGACAAAACAACTTCCCTCCCTCCCTCTTCCCGGGCCTCGACACGCCGACCTCCCATTGGCCCACCCCCAGGCCTTCGCTCCCGCCCCACAACCCCGGCGCGCCCATTGGCCCGGCCGCCCGTCGCTCAGGCAGGCGTCAGCGCGCAGGACGGACACCGCCTCCTCCATTTTCTCCCCCCCCCCACCACCCACCCACACCGCCTCATTTGAATAGGCCCCGCCCCCTCATTTGAATAGGCCCCCGCCCCCTGCCCGAATGAAGGCGGCCCCGCTCTCGCCCTTGGCCGGAGTATTTATGAATGAAGCTGCTGGGAAGAAGAGACGCGCCCCACCCCTCCTCCCCCGGCAACGCCCAGATCATTTGGCAGGATGCCTCATCTTTCAACAAGCGTTGAGAGAGGGGTGGGGGGTGGGGGGGCCTTGGCTGGTGGCACCCTCCCCGCATGCCCGGAGTCTCGCCGCCTCCGCCCGCTGCCCTCCAGGCGGCTGCAGAGGGGGAGAAAAAGAGACCCTCGCCCACCTCCTTCTGGGATGTGCCTTTGCAAAGCAGGTGTGGAAAGAGCTGCAGTGGTTTTGTTGGTCGAGGTCCATCCTGAGCAGCTCCGTAACTTGGGACGCTCACCGCGAGAAACAGCAACTGCCGCTGGAGGGACCATCGACTCGGCGAAAGACGTTCCTCGTTCTACCGAAACTTGCTGGCCTCCCAGCGCAAAGAGTCTCGCCCGCGACCGAGTGTTGCAGGCTGGCACGTGCCACGGACTACGTGCTGAGGGGCGCACGAAAGCTGGAGGCAGCCACCGCAAAGGCTCAGTGGGGAAAGGGCACGGTGCAGGGTCCTCAGACCGTAGTAGACCGAGGGTCTGGAAACGAGTGTAAAAACCCCCTCGGACTGTATGCACCACATATACAGCGCGTATAAAATGCAACTGCAACAAGGCAAAATGCAACTCATGTTCTATATCGAAGGAATCTGATCCATCATGTCAAATTTGAACTACTTTGAATTGTTTTTTTTTTACAAATCTTCATGAATAAAGTATATTTTGGGGGAAAGTTACTGCCCAGATAATCAGTCTTTCGCGATGTTGGTTGTGGCATAACAGTCGAGTCCAGGACACCAGGGGAGAACAATACCGTGCACCACCCCTCTTCTTCCAATAGCAGCTGCGGGATCTTTGACATGCACCGCAGAGGGAGATGGTGTCTCCGTTTAACGTCACAGCCGAGAGACGGCACCTCCATCCTCGCAGCGCTCTCTCTGTGCCGTCCATGCGGCCTCGTGCTGCTCCCCCAGTACTGCGCCTCCGGCCTCGTGGCGCTCCCTCATTACTGCCCCGGTACTGGCCCTCCAACAGTACGGCGCTCTCAGCACTGACCCGACAGTGCGGCGCTCCCTCAGTAATGCGCTGGCAGCATCAACCTGAATTACGGGAACAAGTCTCCGGAGTGAAGCTGTAACCGCCGTCCATCGGAGTGGGAGGAGAGTTTGGAACCACAAAGGAACGACATCCCACAGGTGGGCAAAAAACAGAGACCCCACCCACCCCCGACACAATGTAAAGACAGCAGTTTACAATCTGATTATTTTACTGAAATCCCGTTCGTTTATGTAGAAATACAAATGGAAACAAAGTCCTCTTCTGAAATTTACAAAGACGTTTCCTAATGCTGACGTTTTAAATGAAAATGAATAAATTACAGTTCAGTAACAAACAGCAGACAGCGTAACTTGGGAACAAGAGACTGCTGGTAGCTTGCGACTAAGAGGGAAGCAACGCTGAGCAAGTCTTTCGAAAACAGCTCGTCCGAGTTAACTGGGTGGAGAAAGTCCAGGGGATATTGAACCACGCAGGGCATCGCAGCAAAGCATAACACACACACACACACACACAAGCAAGCTCAGTCAGGAGCTTCATCAGGGAGGTCAAATTGACCAGACTGCTGGAAACGACTCTACTTTTGCAAAAAAAACCATGGAACAGGTTGAACTGACTAGTTTTAAGAAAAGCTATACTTGTATGTAGTTATCAAAAATGTTAAACCTACCCTCTGCGCCCACCCCCCCCACCCCCCCCCCCCCCCCCCCCCCCCCCCCCAATAATATCAGCCTGTCAGTGCAGGAGCAAACAAAGCCCCCAAACAGGTTGAAGAATCAGTTTCCACCTCATCCCACAGCGATTCCCCCAAAGTATTAGACATCCAAATTCGAATTTTCTCTTCCTCCCATCTCATCCCCCAATATATTCCTTATTCAGGTCAAGAGCCTCAAAGCTGGAGTTGAGGCCACGATCTAACCAAAAAACGGGACAGGCTCCCCCCCCCCCTCCCCAGGGGGCTGAGCAATCCACTCCTGTTCCTATGCATCTACGCCAGCCATCCCGCGGTCTCTGGTAGAGGCCACCAATTTACAGACAGCCCAACGTCGGGACTCAAACTTTCCGCAAGCACGCACGAGACCCCATGACATCTGGGCAAAATTGGAAAGTCGGGTTCCGGGAGGTCAAAGAGTGAGCACCCCACTCAAGATCCTGCAGAATTCCATATATATTCCCAGGACGCTGATCAAGGATATAAACTCCTGCTCTCCGCCCCACCCCCACAATCCCCTTCAACTAACACTAGAGGACAGGCACAAGTCTCAACTCGCCAGCGTTCAAACGGATGCCTGTGCCAGCTCGGTGGGGGAGGCTCCTGGCTCGGTTTCCCCAGTCGCAGGGGTTAGATCATCTCAGCTGGGACAGTCAGTTAAGGCTCACAAGGAATGAGCACTTAAACGAGGCACTAAATGGGGACTGGCGCACACTGTTGCCCAGTCAAAATATTTGGGTACACAAGGAGGGGGGCAGTGAGGAGAGCAGACACAGAGAAAGCGAGGGCTCCACACAACCAACGTCCTACTATCCCCATTTAAAAAGACTTAAGCGCCTGTTCTCCCTCTGCAGAACAATCCCTTTTCAAAACAAGGCGGCTACAACTGGCACAATTGTCTTGCAGGACGACTGCTCAGGGGCTACGAAGCAGGGGCTGCTGCGACAGTCAGTTCCTGTCGGCATACTCGTCGTTCCTTTAAAGCTGCACGTGCCCGCTTGGGTTCACGCCAACACTGCCGAGAGCGCGTTGAGGGGGAGGGGTTGGGAGACGCACGTGCAAAGCGTCCCGCCGCCTGTTTTCTCTACTCATTGCGCCCACCCAGAAGACCCAAAGCAAGCGGGAAGGATCAACGGTGCGGGAGTTGCCAGAAACGGAAAGATAAAAATAAAGACGGGACCTTGTCCGGCCTTGCCACTGCGCGGCAAATCGGGAAAACCGATGGGAATTATCAAATGAGAACGGGGGAAGAAAAAAAAAGACACACCCGGTCGAGCAGCCAGGGACTTGCCAGTGCACAGTCGAGATGATTTTTTGGGGGGGGGGGTGGCAGGAGCCCCGTCTTTGGAGGTGGGGGGGGGGGGGGGGGGGGGAGGGGGGAATGCAGAGATTTCCCAGCAGTGACTGGCGGCTTGGCTCCAGCAAGTCAATGCAAAAAAATATATCTATATATATATATATAATATATCTATAAATTTCCTTCAAGAACTTGGAGAGAATAAGTTGATGGCTTGAGGAGGGATTGTGACGAGGGTAGGGCAGGCGATGATCCCCGTGTCCGTCTAAGTATTGTAAATCCAGTGAAGCAGCTGGGATTGTTGGTGGGGATCCAGGAGAGAAGTGGGGGTGGGGGGGGAAATAAACGAGGAGGCTCTCCTTCCTTCGAACCTCTTACAGCAGGAGACAGGGGTTTTTGTTCCTCTGCTTCTTGGCCTGCAGGGCAGCACGGGTGGCCAGCTCGAAGACCTCACGCACCCCGTCCTTCGTCTTGGCCGAGCACTCCAGGTAGCCAAAGGCGTTGATGCGGCTTGCCATGTCCTTCGCCTCGTCAGGTTTCACTGGCTCCTGAGGGAAAGACGGTCGAGAGGGGGAAGAGAAAGAGAGAGAGAGCATAAGAGTGCAAATCCAGCAAATAAATCGGCAGCACCCCCAACGGAGAGCAGGCGAGGGGGAAATAAGTGTTAACCTGAACGGCCACGGGACTAGTCGCCTCACCTGCTTCATTTTGGCCAGCTCCCGCCTCGTGTGTTCATCGCTGCGGAGATCCTTCTTGTTGCCCACCAGGATAATGGGAATGTTGGGACAGAAGTGCTTCACCTCGGGGGTCCACTTCTCAGGGATATTTTCTGTCACCCCCACCGAGAGAGAAAGGTGGGGCGGGGGAGAAAAAAAATCACAAAAAACACAAGTTTAAAGGCACTGGTCCGAACGATTGGAGACATGGTGTTCGGGTCAATTTTTTGTTGTTAATCGGTAGTCAGTCAGCAAAAGCACAGGAGTCGAGTTGGAGAGAGGAAAAGGAGGAAACTCCTCGCACAAGTGGAGATGCAAGACTGAGGCGCTATGGCGCCACCACTGGTGGAAGGCAGCAAACACAGCGTGACACGTTGACATAGGCATTTCTCCATTAGAAGAGCGGGTAAAAAGGAACTCAGACCAAAAGCGCAGAACGGGAGGAGACCTTCTGCCCCTCTTGTCCGTTCCGACACTCAATCAGACCGCAGCTGTATCTGGACTCCATCTCCCCACCTCGATTCCCTCACCCGACAAAAATCTAGCAACTGAATTGTCAAAGCTGATGCCCGGCCTGTTCTGGGGGAAGAGGGGTCGAGGTTTCTACTCCCCCTTTGTGTGAAGAAGTGCTTCCTGACATCACCCCTGAACGGCTTGGCTCGAATTTTAAGGTTCTGCCCCTTGTTCTGGACTCTTCCCCCCCCCCCCCCCCCTTCTCTCTATCGACCCCATCGAATCCTTTAATCGTCTTAAACACCTCGATTAGATCACCCCATAAGCTCCTGCATTCGGGGAAATACAAGCAGAGGGAAGAGAAAGGAATTTGTGAATAAAACCTGAAAATTACCTAAACTGTCAGGGCTGTCGATTGAAAAACACATTAAAATAACATCGGTGTCAGGGTAGGAGAGGGGTCTCAGACGGTCGTAGTCTTCTTGGCCAGCCGTGTCCCATAGTGCCAGCTCCACCTGACAAACATTGAAAGGCAAGCATTAGTAATACCCGACACACTCCCGAGCTGAGCCACGCAGCAGCCAGGAAGTTCGGCACGTCAGCTGGTGGACCCACAAGCTCGGCCTCACCCCCTCCAATCGGGCCAGGGCATGCGGGTTCCTCAGGTACCCTTCTGTACGCTGACTGGCGCCACAGAAGAGGCTGCAGCTGCCCACCCCGAAGTGCCAGGCTTTTCGAGAGATGAGGCTGCATGGCGATCAGGTGCAGGAAGCTGTGCCATCCCGCTCCAAGCGCAGAAGCCTGGAAGGCAGGCGCTGTGCCCCTGCCCTTGCTGCAGATGCTGCTGCTATGGAAGGATTTCCAGGTCAGGGACAGGGGGTGAGCCGCCCCACACACACACTGCAACTGACTGCAAGAGCACAATAGACGTATGCTGCAGGACATGCTTCACGGGGAATTGCCAACCTGTAGTTTTTAATTTTTTTTAAATTTAGAGATACAGCACTGAAACAGGCCCTTCGGCCCACTGAGTCAGTGCCGACCAAGAACCACCCATTTATACTAACCAGACAGTATTCCCATATTCCCTACCACCTACCTACACTAGGGGCAATTTACAATGGCCAATTTACCCATCACCTGCAAGTCTTCGGCGGTGGAGGAAACCGGAGCACCCGGCGAAAACCCACACGGTCACAGGGAGAACTTGCAAACTCCGCACAGGCAGTAACCAGAATTGAACCCGGGTCCCTGGAGCTGTGAGGCTGCGGTGCTAACCACTTCGCCCCAATTGGTAGTATAAAGTGACCAATTCACCCCCCCTCCACCCACCCCACGCCCGGACCCCCATGTTACCCAGGGACAGTCTAGCTCCCCCGCCTGCCCACCACCCCACAGTATCGAACAGTGACAGACCTGTCCCCACCAGCAATGTACAATGTTATACAGTGACAAACCTGCCCCCACTGGTACTGTACCCCAGTGTTACACAGTGACAGACCTGTCCCCACCAGTACTGTACCCCAGTGTTATAGTGAAAGACCTGTCCTCACCAGTACTGTACCCCAGTGTTATACAGTGACAGACCTGTCCCCACCAGTACTGTACCCCAGTGTTAGTGACTGACCTGTCCCCACCAGTACTGTACCCCAGTGTTAGTGACTGACCTGTCCCCACCAGTACTGTACCCCAGTGTTAGTGACTGACCTGTCCCCACCAGTACTGTACCCCAGTGTTACACAGTGACAGACCTGTCCCCACCAGTACTGTACCCCAGTGTTATACAGTGACAGACCTGTACCCACCAATACTGTACCCCAGTGTTAGTGACAGACCTGTCCCCACCAGTACTGTACCCCAGTGTTATACAGTGACAGACCTGTCCCCACCAGTACTGTACCCCAATGTTATACAGTGACAGACCTGTACCCACCAATACTGTACCCCAGTGTTACAGTGACAGACCTGTCCCCACCAGTACTGTACCCCAGTGTTATACAGTGACAGACCTGTACCCACCAGTACTGTATCCCAGTGTTATACAGTGACAGACCTGTCCCCACCAGTACTGTACCCCAGTCTTATACAGTGACAGACCTGTCCCCACCAGTACTGTACCCCAGTGTTATACAGTGACAGACCTGTCCCCACCAGTATTGTACCCCAGTGTTATACAGTGACAGACTTGTCCCCACCAGTACTGTACCCCAGTGTTATACAGTGACAGACCTGTACCCACCAGTACTGTATCCTAGTGTTATACAGTGACAGACCTGTACCCACCAGTACTGTACCCCAGTGTTATACAGTGACAGACCTGTCCCCACCAGTACTGTACCCCAGTGTTACACAGTGACAGACCTGTCCCCACCAGTACTGTACCCCAGTGTTATACAGTGACAGACCTGTACCCACCAATACTGTACCCCAGTGTTAGTGACAGACCTGTCCCCACCAGTACTGTACCCCAGTGTTATACAGTGACAGACCTGTCCCCACCAGTACTGTACCCCAGTGTTATACAGTGACAGACCTGTCCCCACCAGTACTGTACCCCAATGTTATACAGTGACAGACCTGTCCCCACCAGTACTGTACCCCAATGTTATACAGTGACAGACCTGTACCCACCAATACTGTACCCCAGTGTTACAGTGACAGACCTGTCCCCACCAGTACTGTACCCCAGTGTTATACAGTGACAGACCTGTACCCACCAGTACTGTATCCCAGTGTTATACAGTGACAGACCTGTCCCCACCAGTACTGTACCCCAGTGTTATACAGTGACAGACCTGTCCCCACCAGTACTGTACCCCAGTGTTATACAGTGACAGACCTGTCCCCACCAGTATTGTACCCCAGTGTTATACAGTGACAGACTTGTCCCCACCAGTACTGTACCCCAGTGTTATACAGTGACAGACCTGTACCCACCAGTACTGTATCCTAGTGTTATACAGTGACAGACCTGTACCCACCAGTACTGTACCCCAGTGTTATACAGTGACAGACCTGTCCCCACTGGTACTGTATTCCAGTGTTATACAGTGACAGACCTGTCCCCACGGTACTGTACCCCAGTGTTATACAGTGACAGACCTGTCCCCACCAGTACTGTACCCCAGTGTTATACAGTGACAGACCTGTCCCCACCAGTACTGTACCCCAGTGTTATACAGTGACAGACCTGTCCCCACCAGTACTGTACCCCCAGTGTTATACAGTGACAGACCTGTCCCCACCAGTACTGTACCCCAGTGTTAGTGACAACCTGTCCCTACCAGTACTGTACCCCAGTGTTAGTGACAGACCTGTCCCCACCAGTACTGTACCCCAGTGTTATACAGTGACAGACCTGTCCCCACCAGTACTGTACCCCAGTGTTATACAGTGACAGACCTGTCCCCACCAGTACTGTACCCCAGTGTTAGTGACAACCTGTCCCTACCAGTACTGTACCCCAGTGTTAGTGACAGACCTGTCCCCACCAGTACTGTACCCCAGTGTTATACAGTGACATACCTGTCCCCACCAGTACTGTACCCCAGTGTTATACAGTGACAGACCTGTCCCCACCAGTACTGTACCCCAGTGTTAGTGACAGACCTGTCCCCACCAGTACTGTACCCCACCCCAGTGTTAGTGACAGACCTGTCCCCACCAGTACTGTACCCCAGTGTTAGTGACTGACCTGTCCCCACCAGTACTGTACCCCAGTGTTAGTGACTGACCTGTCCCCACCAGTACTGTACCCCAGTGTTAGTGACTGACCTGTCCCACCAGTACTGTACCCCAGTGTTAGTGACTGACCTGTCCCCACCAGTACTGTACCCCAGTGTTAGTGACTGACCTGTCCCCACCAGTACTGTACCCCAGTGTTAGTGACAGACCTGTCCCCACCAGTACTGTACCCCAGTGTTAGTGACTGACCTGTCCCCACCAGTACTGTACCCCAGTGTTATAGTGACAGACCTGTCCCCACCAGTACTGTACCCCAGTGTTACACAGTGACAGACCTGTCCCCACCAGTACTGTACCCCAGTGTTACACAACTACATTAAACTCCATCTGCCAATTTTTTGCCCACTCACTCAACCTATCTCTTTCCCCTTGCAGATTCCTTACATCATCATCACAACATGCCCTCCCATCTATTTTTGTATCGTCAGCAAATTTGGATATATTCCCCCTCCTCCAAGTCATTCATATAGATAGTAAATAATTGAGACCCTAGGACTGATCCTTGTGGCACTCCGCTAGTTACATCTTTCCAACCTGAAAAAGACCCATTAATCCCGACTCTCTGTCCTCTGTGAGTTAACCAATCCTCAATCAATGCTAATACATTACCCCCAATACCATGAGCTCCCATCTTGTACAAATATCTTGTGTCGCCTTATCAAATACCTTCTGGAAATCCAAATATACTACATCTACCCATTCCCCTTTATCAACTCTGCTTGTTATATCCTCAAGGAACTCTAGCAAATTTGTTAAACATGATTTCCCCTTCACAAAACAATGTTGACTCTGTTTGATTGCATTAAGCTTTTCTAAATGCCCTGCTATTTCTTCCTTTATAATGGACTCTAGCATTTTACCAATGACCGATGTTAGGCTGACTGGCCTATAGTTTCCTGCTTTTTGTCTCCCTCCCTTCTTGAACAGGGGTGTCACATTTGCGGTTTTCCAATCCACTAGGACCCTTCCGGTGAGTTCTGGAATATTTCAGCCAATGCCTCCACTATCTCTGCAGCCATTTCCTTTAAAACCCTTGGATGCAGGTCATCAGGTCCTGGCGACTTGTCTGCCTTTAATCCCATTAGTTTGTCAAATACTTTGTCCCTCGTGATAGAGACTGTTACAAGATCTTTCCTCCCATTAGCTCCTTGCTTATCTGATATCTGTGGGATGTTTATAATGTCCTCCACCGTGAAGACCGATACAAAATATTGGTTTACATTATCTGCCATTTCCCTGCTCCCCGTTATCAATTCTCCAGTCACATCTCCAAGGGTCCCACACTCACTTTAGCTACTCTCTTTTTAATACCCGTAGAAGCTCTTGCTGTTTGTTTTTATATTTCTTGCCAAATTACTCTCAATCAATTTCCTCCCCCTTTATTAGCTTTTTAGTCATCCGCTGCTGGTTCCTAAAAAATCCCCAATCCTCTGGCCTATCACTAGTTTTCACTGCTTTGTATGCCTTAGTTTTTTTTTTTGAGTGAATACTCTACTTGACTGCCTTGGTTAACCACGGGCGGTTCATCCTTCTCATCGAGTCCTTCTTTTTGACCGGGATATAATTTTATAAAATATCTGCCACTGCTCATCCACTGACCTTCCCCTTAGTCTATTTCCCAGCCCGTTCTTTCTTCAGACCTCTGTAATTGCCCTTGTTTAAGATGAGGACACTGGTCTGAGACCCGAGGTACACGCCCTCAAACTGAATTTGAAATTCGACCATGTTGTGATCGCTTCCCCCCCAGACGATCCTTAACTATGATATCTCTTATTAATCCTACCTCATTACACATTACTAGATCTAAAATAGCCTGTTCCTGGGTAGGTTCTGCAACATATTGCTCCAAGTAACAATCCCTCATGCACTCTACAAATTTGTCATCCATGTTACCTCTGCCAAACGGATTTCTCCAGTCAATCTGCAGATTAAAATCACCCATGACAATTGTAGCGCCCTTCTTACACGCCTCCGTTATTTCCCAATTTATACTTTGTCCTATAGCGAGGCAACTCTTTGAAGGCCTACAGACAACTCCCACCCGTGACTTCTTCCCCTTGCTATTCCTCATTTCCACATCATGATCTATTGCACTGATATCACTACCCACCAGCTCAGATACTTTCCTTTATTAACAAAGCTACCCCACCTCCTTTTCCTTTTTGCCTATTTTTCCGGGACGAATACCCTTGAATATTGAGTTCCCAGTCTTGGTCACCCTGTCTCTAAAAGCTATCAAAACAGATTCATTTATTTCTATTTGTGCCGTCAACTTATCTAGCTTGTTACAAATGCTGCGCACTTTCAGATAAAGAGCCTTAAGCTTTGACTTTTTGCCATTATTACTCATTCTGATTCTAATTTCTGCTGCACTCGGTTTATATTTTCTGCCCCTTCCTGTCACACTTTGATTACCGCTCACCTCTTCACTACCCTGCACCTCTGCTCTCTCGTTTCTTTTTGATTTTTTAAACTTCCCTTCAATTGAACCCTTACCCCCCCCCCCCCCCCATTAATTACTTCAAAGTCCAATCTGCAACCCTAGTTGTACAATTCACCAGGACACTGATCCCAGCATGGTTCAAATGAAGCCCATCCCAATGGAACAGCTCTCCTTCCCCAGCACTGGTGCCAGTGCCCCATGAATTGGAACCCATTTCCCCCACACCAATCTTAAGAGCCATGCGTTTGCCTCTCTAATCTTATTTACCCTATGCCAATTTGCACGTGGCTCAGGTAGTAATCTGCAGATTACCACCTTTGTGGTTCTGCTTTTCAAAATTTAGCCCCGAGCTGCTCATAGTCCCTCAGCAGAATCTCTTCCCTAGTCCTATCTATGTCATTGGTACCTACGTGGACCACGACAACGGAATCCTTCCCACTCCAAGTTCCTCTCCAGCCCAGAAGAGATGTCCTTAACCTTGGCACAAGGTAGGCAACACAGCCTTCGGAACTCTCTATCTTTGCTGTAGAGAACAGTATCTATTCCCCTAACTATGCTATCCCCTATTACCACTACATTTCTTTTTTCTCCCCCACTCGAATGGCACTGAACCACAGTGCTGTGGTCAGTTTAGTTTAGTTTAGAGATACAGCACCGCAAAAGGACCTTCGGCCAACCGAGTCTGTGCCGACCATCAACCACCCATTTTATACTAATGCTAATTGAACCCGGGTCACTGGAGCTGTGAGGCTGCGGTGCTAACCACTGCGCCGCCCATCCTGCCTGCAGTCTGTGTCCTCGCACACAACAGGAGCAAGAACCTTGTACCTATTGGATAAGGGCACTGGCTGAGGCTCCTCCAAAGCTAAATTCTGGATTCCCATACCTGCCTCACCAGTACTGTCCCCCAGTGTTATACGCGACAGGCCCTTCCCCCAGTGTTATACAGTGACAGACCTGTCCCCACCAGTCCTGTACCCCAGTGTTATACAGTGACAGACCTGTCCCCACCAGTACCGTACCCCAGTGTTATACAGTGACAGACCTGTCCCCACCAGTACCGTACCCCAGTGTTATACAGTGACAGACCTGTCCCCACCAGTACTGTACCCCAGTGTTATACAGTGACAGACCTGTCTCCACCAGTACTGTCCCCCAGTGTTATACAGTGACTGACCTGTCCCCACCAGTACTGTCCCCCAGTGTTATACGCGACAGGCCCTTCCCCCAGTGTTATACAGTGACAGACCTGTCTCCACCAGTACTGTCCCCCAGTGTTATACAGTGACAGACCTGTCTCCACCAGTACTGTCCCCCAGTGTTATACGCGACAGGCCCTTCCCCCAGTGTTATACAGTGACAGACCTGTCCCCACCAGTACTGTCCCCCAGTGTTATACAGTGACTGACCTGTCCCCACCAGTACTGTACCCCAGTGTTATACAGTGACAGACCTGTCTCCACCAGTACTGTACCCCAGTGTTATACAGTGACAGACCTGTCCCCACCAGTACTGTACCCCCAGTGTTATACAGTGACTGACCTGTCCCCACCAGTACTGTACCCCAGTGTTATACAGTGACAGACCTGTCCCCACCAGTACTGTACCCCAGTGTTATACAGTGACAGACCTGTCCTCACCAGTACTGTACCCCAGTGTTATACAGTGACTGACCTGTCCCCACCAGTACTGTACCCCAGTGTTATACAGTGACAGACCTGTCCCCACCAGTACTGTACCCCAGTGTTATACAGTGACAGACCTGTCCCCACCAGTACTGTACCCCAGTGTTATACAGTGACTGACCTGTCCCCACCAGTACTGTACCCCAGTGTTATACAGCTCAAATTACTCATGGCTAACACATGTTCCGAAAAGCTCAGTCTACCTTTGGACGGCTGGAAGTGCACAGACTTCAACGTGGACACAGCATTTAGAAAATTACGATGCTGTCAATAAAGCTATTCGACCCTCCTCAAAAATTCGGTTACTGGCAATTTAACTCCCCTGCCTGCTCCAATTACCGTGGGTCAGGATGCCACTGGGATGGTGATGCCTGCCCAGTTGAGTTGCCAGTGCCGCCATGAACCCTTGTTGGCCAACTACTGGGTGGGCCCTGTGGAACAGCGGAAGGAGCCGTGACAGGGCAATCAGAGATGGGTACAACGAACGCCCGTTTGCCGGGGTGGGTGCTGGACAGAGAAAGTGAGGAACAGAGGCAACGAAGCTAAGCCGCTCGCAAACAGCGGCCTTCCCAGCTCCTGTAGCGGATGGCACAGGCGAGCCTAGTGTTAGGCCATCTTCGGTGCGTGATTTAGGATCACTCGCTGACGACACGCAGATTGCGGACGGAGATGTAGTTAACGGACGTTGCCTGTTGCCCCAGTGAATGGTGAGCGCAGGACTGCAGGGGAAGGTCCATAAACTAACCTCGGCAGCAAATCTGGCTAATCACCAGGTCAAACACAAGCTCCTTCTTTCCATTGGAGTTATTCAGCATGTTACTGTGCGTGGCACCTTGCTGTGCACAGGATGGATACTAAATCTGCTCGCCTAACAAGCCACCTCACTTTAAAATGACTTCACCGACTGTGAGACGGTTTGGGGTGTCATCGTAGGACGGTGTATAAATACAGCTCCTCCCCTCACGCACCTGCTTGCCGTCCACTTCGATGTCTGCCACGTAGTTTTCGAACACGGTCGGGACGTAGACCTCTGGGAACTGGTCCTTGCTGAACACGATCAGGAGGCACGTCTTGCCGCAGGCCCCGTCGCCAACAATCACCAGCTTCTTGCGGATCGCTGCCATCTCTGCGCTGGAACGAGAAACAAAAGCCGAGGATTGACTCCCCGCCACACGGAGGTTGTGTTAAAACTGCGGGGTCGCCACCGCCACCCCCCCCCCCCCCACAACCCCCGGCGGCGTGCTGGGGCGCAGCTGGCGGCCGACGAGGGGCTGTGAGCTTAAACTGCATCGGTGGCGCCCTCTTCCTTGGCGTTCTGAGCTTTGATGGCACGGATGGGAGATCTCTCAGTCAGACTGAGGTGGTGAGCAGCGGATCAGGAATCCCCAACAGGTCCCTGGCTCGATCAGGGTCGAGCTGGTTAATCTCAGCCAGGGTGGTCGCCGGGGGGGGGGGGGGGGGGGGAGAAGGTCCGGCACAATCGGCCTCAGAGGCAGAAACCGGCCACGATTCCTACTCCTGATCCAGGGGGTCCGACTGGTAAGTGAAGGGGCAAGATGCTGGCACTGGGATGTACCAGCTGGGAGGCACGCAGACACTCACCTCTCCCAAGTCTCTTTAGGAACTGAGGCAGCAACACAGGCAGATCGAGAGGGAGACAGGGAGGCACCTACACGGGGGTGGGAGGAGGAGGGGGCACAAGGAAGAGGCGGAAAGGGCAGAGTTCAGAAGGTCCAGTCGATGTGGCTATGCGGGGGTTCCGGGATGGGCAGGAAGTGGCGCGTCGGCAGAACCCGTGCGGAAGTCAGGAGGGCGGCGCGGAAGTGACGTCCGGGCGGAAACCGGGGGGGGGGGGGGGGAAAAAAAGAGTGCGAGACCCACCCGGAAGTGAAGGCGACCCGGAAGTGACGTTCGGGCGGAAGCGGGCCTATGCGAAAGTGCGGCCTTACCCCCATCTTCAAACGCAAATAAAACAAAATGCAAATTTTTTTTTTAAAAAGAAACGGGGGGAAAAGGAGATTAAAAATCAATTCTTAACACACAACGTTATGAGGAGAAAGTCGGGAGTGGAGGGAGAGGGGGGGAAATAAAAGCCTCACACGCTGACAGGAAACTCAATCCAGTCGGACATTTTTTTTTTTGGTTTCATTTTTTCCCCTTAAAATAAAAAAAAAATAAATTTAAAAATAAAAAGGGCCGGAGAGAAGGTGGGGGGAAAGAAAACAAAAATAAAAAACATTTTCTTGAAAATGAGAGAGATTTTTGTTTTTTTTAAAAAAAAAACACCTCCAGAGCGCGGGCGGCCCAAACAACGACGACTTTATTTTTTTTAAAAAGTAACAGACGTTCGAATTCCCAACGGTCGAACGTTCGAATCCCCCCCCAACGTTCGAATCGCCAACGGTCGAACGTTCGAATTCCCCCCCCAACGTTCGAATCCCCAACGGTCGAACGTTCGAATCGCCAACGGTCGAACGTTCGAATTCCCCCCCCAACGTTCGAATCCCAACGTTCCAAGCCTCCCCGCCGGCCGGCGACTATCTCTCTCTCTCTTATATATGTTTGCACACCGCTGAAGCGAGTAGAAACTTCCTCCAACAACTTTTAACGAACGAATCAGGTACAAATCTACCTTTTATTTTCTCAAACACCCCCCCCCCCCCCGCCCGATGGGGGGGAGGGGGGGAACCGCCCTGAATTTTTTTTTTGGACCCCGCCTTCCCCTTACCGACTCGATGTGTTGTGTTATCCGTGTTTCATACGATGTATTTTTTTTTCTCCCTGTTTTTTTTCTCCCCCCTTCTTCAATTGAGAGCCGCCGCCGCCGACACAACCTAACTTGATGTTAGAGGGCGGGGTTTTTTTTCTTTCCCCCCCCCCTTTCTCTGATTGACGCCGGCTCCTCCAATCGGCAGCCGGCCCGCCCCGCCGCTCGGCCAATGGGGCGGGCTGCGAGGAGGAAAGGGGGCGGGGGCTGGGGCAACCAGCAGGTTTGGTTGCGGAGCCGTGGCCCCGCCCCCCCCCCCCCTTCCCTGAACCCGTGCGGGTGGGGGGACGAATGAGGAGGAGGAAGGGGCGGGGCCACTGGGTGGGGAAGTGTGTGTGTTTTGGCTGGGGGGGGGGGGGTCGGGGAATTGGAGCAATACGCAGACCCCTCCTCCCCCCCCCCTGTTATGAGCGGCAGGGGGCGCTGCAAGGTCACGTGGGGCTGAAATTAGGTCAACTCTGGGAGGGGGAATGATGTCAACAGCAGTGACAACAACAACAACAACAACAACGATACAACAACTTGCCTTTGTTTAGAATTCATCTGCAATGTTACCCGGAATAAAAGGGACAGTGGCAACCTGGAGACGAAGCTGGCAGTGGTGAGCGATTGTTTCTCAGTGCCATAGGACCACCTGCTTTTCTTGATACCCACGAATGACCCAGACCTTGGTGTGCGGGGCACAAATCCAGAATTTGCAGATGGCACAATACCTGGAGGTTGTTGAGAGCCTCGAGGAGGATAGCGACAGACTCCAAGAGGACGTAGACGGGCTGGTGGATTGGGCGGACGAGTGGCCGATGAAATTTAAAGCACAGAAGTGTGAGGTGATTCATTTTGGTAGGAGGAACGTGGGGAGGCAATTAAAAAAAATAAAGGGTACAATTCTAAAAGGGGGTGCAGGAGCAGAGGGACCTGGGGGTATATGTGCACAAATCGTTGAAGGTGGCAGGGCCGGTTGAGAAAGTGGTTAAAAAGGCGTTCGGGATCCCGGGCTTTATAAATAGAGGCGTAGAGTACAAAAGCAAGGAAGTCATGATAAACCTGTATAAAACGCTGGTTCGGCCTCAACTGGCATGTTGTGCCCAATTCTGGGCATCGCAATTTAGGAAGGATGTGAAGGCTTTAGATAGGGTACAGAAAAGATTCACGAGAATGGTTCCAGGGTGGAGAGACCTCAGTTACATGGACAGATTGGAGAAGATGGGATTATTCTCCTTAGAGAAGAGAAGATTGAGAGGACATTTGATAGAGGTGTTCAAAAATTATGAAGATTGCAGACACAGGAGCTAGTGGGAAACTGCTCCCATTGGCAGAAGGGTTGAGAACCAGAGGACACTGATTAAAGGTGATCTGGCAGGAGAACCAAAGGCGACATGAGGAAAAACTTTTTTACGCAAGTGGTCAGGAGCTGAAGTGCACTGCCCGAGAGTGTGGTGGAGGCAGATTCAATCATGGCTTTCAAAAGGGAATTGGATAATTATCTGAAGCGAAAAAGGGCAGGGGAGTGGGACCAGGTGAGTTGCTCTTGCAGAGAGCTGGCACAGACACAATGGGCTGAATGGCCCCCCCTTCTGTGCTGTAACCATTCAATGATTCTATGATATATCACCGTTAACCTCGTGCTTCACAGGAGTGTAAATCAGACAAAGTTTTGACACCGAGCCACATAAGGTGACCCACAACCAACGGATCAGATCTAAGCTCTGCAGTCTTATCACATCCAGTCGTAAATGGTGGTGGACAAATAAACAACCAACAGGAGGAGGTGGCTCCACAAATATCCCCATCCTCAATGATGGGGGAGCCCAGCACATTAGTGTAAAAGACGAGGCTGAAGCATTTGCAACCACCTTCAACCAGAAGTGCTGAATGGATGATCCATCTCAGCCTCCTCCTGAAGTCCCCAGCATCACAGATGCCAGTCTTCAGCCAATTCGATTCACACTGCGTGATATCAAGAAACGGCTGAAGGCACTGGATACTGCAAAGGCTATGGGCCCTGACAATATTCCAGCAATAGTACTGAAGGCTTGTGCTCCAGAACTAGCCACACCCCTAGCCAGGCTGTTCCGGTACAGCTACAACACTGGCATCTACCCGGAAATGTGGAAAATTGCCCAGGTATGTCCTGTACACAAAAAGCAGGACAAATCAAACCCGGCCAGTTACCGCCCTATCAGTCTACTCTCAATCAAACTCAAGAGGTGAGGTGAGAATGACTGTCCTTGACATCAAGGCAGCATTTGACTGAGTATGGCATCGAGGAGCCCTAGCAAAACTGGAGTCATTGGGAATCAGGGGGGAAAATCTCCGCTGGTTGGAGTCGTACCTAGCACAAAGGAAGATGGTTGTGGTTGTTGGAGGTCAATCATCTCAGTCCCAGGACATCACTGCAAGAGTTCCTCAGTGTAGTGTCCTAGGCCCAACCATCAAGTAACATTCATACCACACAAGTGCCAGGCAATGATCATCTCAAAAAACAAGAGAGAATCTAATGGTCTCCCCTTAATGTTCAATGGTATTACCTTCGCTGAATCCCCCATTGTCAACATCCTGGGGGTTACCATTGACCAGAAACTGAACTGGAGTAGCCTTATAAATATCGTGGCTACAAGAGCAGGTCAGAGGCTGGGAATCCTGCGATGAGTAACTCACCTCCTGACTCCCCAAAGCCTGTCCACCATCTACAAGGCACAAGTCAGGAGTGTGATGGAATTCTCTCCACTTGCCCAGGCCTGGATATTGTCCAGGTCTTGCTGCATTTCGACATGGACTGCTTCTGTATCTGAGGAGTCGCGAATGGTGCTGAACATTGTGTAATCATCAGCGAACATCCCCACTTCTGACCTTATGATGGAGGGAAGGTCATTGATGAAGTAGCTGAAGGTGGTTGGGCTGAGGACACTACCCTGAGGAACTCCTGCAGTGATGTCCTGGGACTGAGATGATTGACCTCCAACAAGCATCTTCCTTTGTGCTAGGTATGACTCCAACCAGCGGAGAGTTTTCCCCCTGATTCCCATTGACTCCAGTTTTGCAAGGGCTCCTCGATACCATACTCAGTTAAATGCTGCCTTGATGTCAAGGGCAGTCACTCTCACCTCACCTCTGGAGTTCAGCTATTTTGTCCATGTTTGGACGAAGGCTGTAATGAGGCCAGTAGCTGAGTGACCCTGATGGGACCCATAGAGCCATAGAAAAGTTACGGCACTGAAAGACACCATTCAGCCCATCGTGTCTGCGCCGGCTGAAAACCTAGCCGCCCAATCTAATCCCACCTTCCAACACCTGGTCCATTGCCTTGCAGGTTACAGCACTTCAGATGCAGGCCCAGGTACATTTTAAATGAGTTGAGGGTTTCTGCCTACACTACCGATCCGGGCAGTGATTTCCAGACACCCACCACCCTCTGGGTGAAAATGATTTTCCTCATGTCCCCTTTAATCCTTCTACCAATCACCTTAAATCTGTGCCCCCCCACTCCAGTAACTGACCTCCCCGCAAGGGGAAACAGGTCCTTCCTGTCTACTCTATCTAGGCCTCTCATAATTTTGTACACCTCCATTAAGTCACCCCTCAGCCTCATCTGTAGTAAGGAAAACAACCCTAGCCTATCCAGTCTTTCCTCAGAGCTGCAGCTTTCAAGCCCTGGCAACATTCTTGTAAATCTCCTCTGTACTCTCTCCAGAGCAACTATGTCCTTCCTGTAATGTGGTGACCAGAACTGTACGCAATACTCCAGCTGCGGCCTAACCAGCATTTTATACAGTTCCAGCATGACATCCCTGCTATTGTATTCTATACCTCAGTCGAAGAGACTTAGTAGTTGGCAGGAAAAAAGACAGATGCGCAAGGGGAGAGCCAACTGTGTAACAGCCCCAACAAACAAATTTCTCTGCAGCGCCTGTGGAAGAGTCTGTCACTCTAGAATTGGCCTTTATAGCCACTCCAGGCGCTGCTTCACAAACCACTGACCACCTCCAGGCGCTTATCCATTGTCTCTCGAGATAAGGAGGCCAAAGAAGAAGACCTCAACAAATAAAGGAAAGCATTCCATATGCCTTCTTCACCACTCTATCTACCTGTCCTGCCACCGTCAGGGACCTGTGGACATGCACTCCAAGGTCTCTCACTTCTTCTACCCCTCTCAATATACTCCCGTTTATTGTGTATTCTCTCGCTTTATTTGCCCTCCCCAAATGCATTACTTCACACTAATCTGGATTGAATTCCAATTGCCACTTTTCCGCCCACTCAACCAAACCATTGAGATCATTCTGGAGTCTACGGCTATCTTCATCACTGTTAACTAAACAGCCAATTTTTGTGTCATCTGCAACCCAAACCTGCCCTGGGAGTGTTTGATGGGACAGTGCAGAAGGAGCTTTACTCTGGATCTAACCCCCGTTTTTTTTTGTTCTTTTTTCTTTTTTTCCCCGTTATCATATCGAAGGGGCCTTTATTGCTCAGGCCCCCTTTATATACATATTTACATTTTTAAAATAACTTTATTAAAAACAGATAAATAAACTAAAAACTCAAATTAAAGTGCCATTCTTGGCGTCGACGATGCACTCCAGTCTCTGCGGTGCCCACCGGTCGCGGAAGGCCTCAAGCGTATCGGCAGACAACGCATGCTCCTTCTCCAGGGACACCCAGGCGTGAACATAACCGCGGAAGAGGGGCAGGCATTCGGGGAGGATGGACCCCCCACCCCCCAACGGCCCGCAGCCTGGACCTGTGAATTGCCACCTTGGCCAGGCCCAGGAGCAGACCGACGAGGAGATCCTCCTCCCAGCCCACGCCCCTCCTCACCGGGTGCCCAAAGATCCGGAGCGTGGGACTGAAGTGCAGCCAGAACTTGAGGAGCAGCCCTTTCAAATACGTAAGCAGAAAGTACAGGCGGCCTGGGAGTCCGTGAATCTACTTAAAAGTCTGTTGCACAGGACTGCCCTGTGCAACACCCTCAACCCCAGGTCCCCGATGTAAGGAGGGAGGACTCCCGCGTAGAGAGACCTCCATCGGGGTTTCCCCTCGCCGCCAGATGGCAAAGCGGACCGCCAGGGCGTGTCCGGCCGGCTGATGAGGGCAAGGAAGTGCAGAGTGTGCAGGAGCAGCCCGTACAGGAAACCCCTCCGTGCTGATTGGAATGGCACAGAGGGCATTTCCGAGAGGTGGCTCGGGTTGTGCGGGACCGGCTCCCGAGGAGGGTTTCGGGGCCTGGGTCCGATGAGCAGTTCCGGCCGAGCAGGTGTCAGCTCGGCTGGGAGCACTCTGCACTCCGGTCCGTCCCCGGAATCGGCCGCCTGGACAGCAGAGGCGCTCTCCTCCGCTGGCGGGGGAGCGTCCTGACTGGTGGCGACCATGTTCAAGGCTCGGAATAGATCCCGGTAAAAGACAGGCAACTCCCTTAGAGAGGTGCGGCTAACGGACTCCGCCGGGAGCTGCGTGTCGTCTTGAAGGCAGTGACACTGGTGGAAAAAATATGTCGCCAGCGCACACCATCTGGGAGGACGCTCGACGTACAGGTATCTCTGCAGGGTCCGAAGGCGGAGAGTCACGGCCTGGGTGCGGACGCACACCAGCGATTGACCGCCCTCCTCAACCGGGAGACTCAGGACCGCGCCCCAGCCGAGTGGTGACTTTCGCCTCCAACTCCTGCCAGTTTGCCGGCCAGGCTTCCTCAGCGGGGCTAAGGTGAACTCCCAGATAGAGGAGGAGCTCCACGCAAAAGGCGTCAACTCCTCCGGCAGGGAGTCCATCCGCCACTGACCCACCAGGAGTCCGGAACATTTCTCCCAATTGATCCTCGCGGAGGATGCGGCAGAAAAGGTCTGCTGGCAGTCGCGCATCCTCCGCAAGTCAACGGGATCTGTGATTGCGAGGAGCACGTTGTCAGTGTAAGCCGAGAGGACGACCCGCATGGCCAGCTCGCGCAGAGCCAATCCAGTCAATGTCCTGCGAAGCAGGCACAGGAAGGGCTCCACGCAGATGGTGTACAGTTGGCCGGACATGGGGCATCCCTGACACACTCCTCTTCCAAAGCGAAGGGGCGCCGTCAAGGACCCGTTAACCTTGATTAGACACTCTGCGGCGGCGTATAAAAGTCTCACCCAGGCCATGAAATGCGGCCTGAATCCGAAAGCGCGCAGAGTCCCGAAAAGGTATTCGTGATCCACCCTGTCGAACGCCTTCTCCTGACCAAGGGAGAGAAAGGCGACCGACTGACCAGTCCTCTGGGAAAGATGGATCAGGTCCCGGACCAGGTGGATGTTGTCCTGGATGGACCGTCCCGGGACCGTGTAGGACTGGTTGGGGTGGATCATGTGGACCAGCACGAAGCCCAGGCAGGTAGACATAGCCCGAGCAAAGATCTTATAATCCGTGCTGAGGAGGGAGACCGGACAACAGTTTTTAAGCAGGCGGAGATCGTCCCTCTTTGGCAGCAGGATGATAACTGCCCTGCGCCACAAGAGGGGCATCTCCCCGGTCGCCAGGCTTTCCCCCAGGACCCGCGCATAATCGTGCCCCAGGACGTCCCAGAACGCCCTGAGGAGCTCCACAGTCAGCCCGTCCAGCCCTGGGTATTTGCCCCTTGAGAGCTGGTGGAGGGCGCCGGTCAGCTCCGTCAACGTGAGCGGAGCCTCCAATCCTTCGGCGCCCTCCGGGCTGACCTGTGGCAGGTCCTCCCACAAAACACGTCTTTGCTGGACAGATCCGGAGAGAACAATGCACTGTAATAAGTACGGACCAGGAGGCCCATTCCCTCCGGATCCATGATGTCGACGAGCTGCTTACGGACCCCCGGCCATTTTTCCAGTGAGTAGAAGAAGGGTGAGGCGCGGTCCAAATCTTCCAGGATCTGGATCTGCTATCTCACATACGTGCCTTGGGACCCTATGATCTCCAGTGCCCTTCTTCTCTTTGTACGCCTGCCACAGGGCCGGGTCCATGACGGCATGACCAAGGCAGGACTCCAAGTCGAGCACCTCCCTCTCAAGGCGCCCGATCTCAGCTTCCCGCCTCTTGGTCGACCCCTTCACGTACTCCTGACAGAAGAGGTGGATGTGAGTCTTGCCCACATCCCACCATAGCCTCAAGGAGGGGAAGACCCCTGCTTCCTTCTCCAGTCGGCCCAGAATCAGCAGGACGAGTCCCGGAATCGCTTGTCCGCCAGCAGCCGGTTGTTAAAGTGCCAGTACGCGGACCCCGCCCGCGTGCGGAGCGGAATGAACTCCGCCCACAGCAGGTGGTGTTCCGAGCACGGCACCAGCCACATGGAGGCCGCCGAGACGCGGGA
The DNA here is from genome assembly GCF_036365525.1 of Heterodontus francisci. Classification (NCBI taxonomy): domain Eukaryota; kingdom Metazoa; phylum Chordata; class Chondrichthyes; order Heterodontiformes; family Heterodontidae; genus Heterodontus; species Heterodontus francisci. Next base: position 12,295,101 of record NC_090419.1, read on the forward strand.
GACGTACGCCTGCGAAAAGTACAGGCGGTCGATTCGGGACCCTCCTCCTCCAGACCTCCACGTGAAGGCGCTGGAGTCGGGGTGGAGATTCCGCCAGACGTCCATCAAGTTAAGGGAGCTGATCAGTCCCCTCAACTTCTCCACCGACGCTTGGCCGCGCTGGGGACCGGAGCGATTCCCCACCTCGAGGGTGCAGTTAAAATCCCCTCCGAGGATGATGCACTCGCCGCTATCGATGGAGCTCAAGAGAGCGGCACTTCTTCAAAGAAGTGCGCTTGCAACGCGCTGGGCCTGGGCGCGTACACGTTCACAAAGTGGAGTGGCACGCTACCCAGGCGAACGGCGAGGTGGAGCAAGCGGCCCGGCACTAGCTCCTTGACCCCCAAGATTTCCGGCTGAAAAGTCGGGGCCAACAAGATAGCCACCCCACTAGAAATAGGGGTGAGGTGACTCATGTGGACCCCACCCTGCCACTTCAGGAGCCAGGTGGCTTCGTCTCCCGGAACGGTGTGGGTTTCCTGCAGAAAGCTCACCGCGTATCTCCCTTCCCTGAGGACTGAGAGATTGTGAAATCTGCGGTGAGGCCCCCCGCTGCCGTTGATGTTGAGGCTGGCTATGGTTATGTTCATGTCAAAGGTACTTAAAACCCGTCACCAGCACCTCACTGTTAGGAGGGAGTGGAAGTGCACCTGGCCTTCCACTCCCCCAGCAACCCATTGAGGAACACATTAAAACGGCGCCTCTCAACCAGTTTCACGCCCGCGCACTTGCCCGCTTTCTTCAGGGCAGCACGGACGGACTGTATGATCAGCGCCAGATTCGACCAATGGCCGAGGGCCAGCTGAACTTTATTGCGGCAATCCCTGCAAGCCGCGAGGAAATCCCGGAGTTCCGCCGTGGGGATGAGAGGAGATTCGGTGGAAGGCACGAGGGACTCCACCACCTCACTGGCGATGGAATCAAGGTCATCCTCCATGCCCCACACCGAATCCCCATCCTCCTCCGGGTCGTCACCGCCAGCGGCCGACACATCCACCACACACTGTGGGGCGGACGTCCCGGCCGCGCCAGCTGATCCTGCCTCCGTCACGATCCCACCCCCAGGATCGATGGCGGAGAGTCCTCTCGGGTTCTATTGCGAAACTGGAGCCTGTGGGCGGCAGCAGTTCAGGAAAACCCTCCACCTCCGTCCCCAGGCCAATGAGTGGTCCAGGGGAGACAGAAGTTCCCGACTCCGGAAATCCAACCGGAGGCGGAGAGAGGAGGCCATCTCCCGCTCCGCCAGCACCCACAGGCCCAGCAGATGGGGCAGCATTCTCGGTTATAACCAGGTCGGGTATCTCCTGGTTGGTGGTGGACTCCGGCTGGGAGGGCCGACCCTTTGGGGCCCCGCCCTCCCCTCCACTCAGGGCACCCGACCCAGTGGCAGTGGCAGAATGAGCGGCGTCTCCAGGCTCCCCCACCGCAGGCAGGGCTCCACTTACTCCTTCAGGAGGGCCCTCCCCCTCCCCTCCATCCTGAGGAATAGGGTGCTCCTGCCCAGACTTTGTAGCTTTGGTGATGGTGGTAGGGGAAATCTGGGGACCCGAATCAGGAGACAGCTCCCCCCAACAGATGGGCCCCGCTCCTCATGGCCCTGTGTTACCTCTGTGGAGGGGTGCCTTCTCCTCTTTTCCCAGTTGGGTGCGGAGGCTCAGAAACCTCCATGCCATCAGAGGCCTCCGCACTCTTTTTTTAAATTCATCATGGGCCTGAGCCCAGCCCTGGGGCAAGTGGACTCCCTGAGATCGAGCTTTGTGCTGAGCTCAGACTCGGGTTATGTCACGGTGTCTAGGGGATGCGCCTCTCGCTTTTATTTTTCCTCCGCGCCTTCCTTCCACTTGGACGGGCACCCCCCTCCCTGCCGGAGGCCGTGAAAATCACAGCCTCCGGTACCGACTGAATGGTATCTGGTGGAGGTGTAGGGGGGGGTATCATCTATCCATAGATGAACGTACATAGATGGTGACATCTTACAAACATGCCCCACCCCCTTACAGACATGAAACCGCACCCCGTCCAAGGTCCAGAAGACGCGGTAGGCCGTCCCCTGGAACTCTACATTGAAATGGCCCTCTGTAACCTCCTCCCGCGCCAGCTGCATGAATAGCTGGCGGCGGAAGGAGTACACATGTCGGAGGCTGTTCTTCCGAAGACCGAGTGGGACTGGAGTGAGCCCCGTCTTTATCCCCCCCCAGATGGTGCAGGTGGGGAAGGAGGAGCTCACCAGGAATGAAGGGCAGGACGTTGGATAAAATGACCCTTTGCGCAGTGGCCTCCAGGGGGTCCATTGGCAGAAAGGTCCCGCCCACGGTGAGCCCCTTGTTCAGAGCCAGGGACACCGCCCGCTCGGTCTTCAGGAAAAACACTGCCTTCCCGTACATTTTAGAGGCTGCAACAATGGCCGAAGGGCCGACAACCTCGGCCATTGCTTTCACGCATGCCTCTATCGTCATGTTTGGGTGGACGTAGCTCTTGACCCCATGCTTCGATGTTAATAAAGCAAACGGTGACGGGGCAACAGGTGCAGCTGCAGCAGCCGCAGCAGCATATGTACGGGAAGGCCCCGCCACCGGCGAAGGAGGGCTTGCCATGGGGTCGAACAGCCACGTCCACCCCCAAGAAGCAAAGCAATTTTACACAATTGAAACAAAACAAACAAACTTTAAACAAAGTGGAGTGGGAGTAGAGGAGGATAGGGGTAGGAAGGTAAAGGAAAAAGGGGGGATAGGTGACTGAGTGGAGGAAGGGAGAGAAAGGCTGAAAGGGATGTTTGATCCAACTGCCAGTTGGAGCACCTTTGTAACAATTAGTCCAAAACTGTTTGTTGTCTTCCAGTTGGGGGAGGCTTCTTCGCCCGGGACAGCTGGAGCCGCCCGGTACTCTCCTCTTCTGCTTTTAACAAGACAGTCTTCACCCGGGCAACTCCAGCTGTCCCGAGCAGGCAGTTGGGGTGGGGAGGGAGCTCCCTGTGTGCAAGCACCAATACAAATACAGGGGCCCCCTACTGGATTTGGCAGCCCCACCCAAGTCTTCAGGCCTCTTCTCCCTCCCCCAAACAGTCCAAACTTAAGAGTTCTTCAGGTGCCCTGACACTCACCTCTCCAAAACAATTGCAGCCTTCCTTGGTTTCAATCCACTCTGCATTCACCTCTCTCCAGTTTCTCCAATTACTCCAGTCTCCTCTCTCCACTCTGCAGTTGCAGCAGCTGCTCCCCCTCATTCCAGGCAGGAAGTGCTCCAAATTGCCCAGCCAATCCCAGTGCTCTATCTGTCCTGTGAGTGTTTGATCGGGACAGTGTAGAGGGAGCTTTACTCTGTTTCTAACCCCCTTTTTTTTTTATACAGTGTAGAGGGAGATTTACTCTGTATCTACCCCCCGTGCTGTACCTTTCCTGGGAGTGTTTGAGGGGGACAGTGTGGAGGGAGCTTTACTCTGTATCTAACCCCCGTTTTTTTTTTACTGAAATACAGCCAGAAGAGAACCCCCGTTTTTTTTTTATACACAGTGTAGAGGGAGCTTTACTCTGTTTCTAACCCCCTTTTTTTTTTATACAGTGTAGAGGGAGATTTACTCTGTATCTAACCCCCGTGCTGTACCTGTCCTGGGAGTGTTTGATGGGGACAGTATCCACAGGTTGCCTGAAGGATTAAGTATTCCAGGCCCCAGTACTTTCATGCCTCACCTTGAGTATAAAAAAAAAGCAGTGTTGAGGTTAGGCAGTAACAGATCCTGAATGAAAACAGCGAGTCCCTTCACCTAACCCGGAACGTGTGAGGGCCAGACACAGAGCATGAGACAGAAGCTGGAATCCCCGGAATGCAGGCAACAAATCCCACCAGGAAAGAAATCACTTGTGTTACTGGGTGAGAGTTCACCGCTCGCTGTGCAGAGTCACTGGATAGAACTTTCTCTGCTTCGTCTTCTGGAGGTACTGACTCTGACTGCTTGACAGCGCTGTGGGTGCTCCAGACAAACTCAGTCCCTCACTCAAATGGCCAGTGGTGTCTGACTGCCTCAGCCCAGAGGCACTGAGGTCAATTGCAAGGCCTGACCGCCATCCAATTTGAGCTTCCTCGGCAGAGTGGGGGATGGAGCGGAGGGCCCCCTCACTTTGCGGTTTTGTGCTGAGAGCCCCCGTTTTCTGTGTGAAGGTAAAACATTTGCCGGCATCAGACTAACACCAGAGTGAAGACTTTTCCCTCAGCTGAAACTAACAATTGTTGTCATCTCCGCCGCCGATCTCCCTCTCACTCCACGTAGCTGTCACCCAGCACCTTCCCTCCACACTGAGATCATGGTGCAGAAACCAGAGGTGCAAACTCACCGTAATAAAAACAAAAAAGTGCTGGAAATACTCAGCAGGCCCGGCAGCAGCCGTGAAGAGAGAAGCAGAGTTAACGTTTCAGGTCTGTGACCTTTCGTCAGAACTGGCAAAGGTTAGAAAAGAATTAGGTTTTAAACAAGTGAAGTGGAGGGGAGTGAGGGAGAGAACAAACGGGAAAGTTTTTAATCGGGCAGGAGAGATTAAATAACAAAGTACAAGCATCAACACACTCCTGCCCTCCACCCTAACACCTTCCCCTTTGTTTGTGCTGTCTCGAGCTTGTGACTCACCGTCTGCCACTGGCCTGTGCTCAAAGGGCTTTTTAATTGATTTTCCGATGGTTTTTCCCTCTCTCCTGAATGGATTTTAGTCCTTTCCTAGTATGTTGCAAAGTGGCAATTGCTCCGTTGTGAGTCTAGACCATTTGGGGCAGTTTAATTATAGCAAAGAGCAGCCCTGGCCACAATTCTCATTAACGCTGTCCTCGTCTGACATCCCAACAATGTGCGTTTTCCAGCGAGAGTCCCTCAACACGGGGCACAAATGCTGGATAATACTTCCCTTCTCTAACTCAGGGGCCACTGAATCTAAAAAAAACAGGAGCAGGAGGAGGCCGTTTGGCCCCTCGAACCTGCTCTGCCTACAATAAGATCAAGGCTGAACTGCTACGTCAACTCCATTCTCGCACCCTGTCCCCTCGATTCCCTCAGTGCCCAAAGATTTATCAATCTCAGCCTTGAATATACTCAACCACTGAGCATCCGCAGCCCCCTGGAGTAAAAAATTCCAAAGATTCACAACTTTCCGAGTGAAGACATTCCTTCCCATCTCAGTCCAAAATGGCTGACCCCTTATCTTGAGATCCAGCGTCCACCCTGTCAAGCCCTCTTAAAAAGTTTATACATTTCAATGACATGACCTCTCATTCTTCTAAACTGGAGAGTATAGACCCATTCTACTCAATCTCTCAACAGGACAGCCCTCCTACGGTAGTTTATTTTTTTTTAATTTAGAGATACAGCACTGAAACAGGCCCTTCGGCCCACCGAGTCTGTGCCGACCATTAATCACCCATTTATACTAATCCTACACTAATCCCATATTCCTACCACATCCTCACCTGTCCCTATATTCCCCTACCACCTACCTATACTAGGGGCAATTTATAATGGCCAATTTACCTATCAACCTGCAAGTCTTTTGGCTGTGGGAGGAAACCGGAGCACCCGGAGGAAACCCACGCAGACACAGGGAGAACTTGCAAACTCCACACAAGCAGTACCCAGAATTGAACCCTGGTCGCTGGAGCTGTGAGGCTGCGGTGCTAACCACTGCCAGTTCATGGCCAGTTTTCACTTGTGAGCTCAGACTTGCAATTGTCAACAGACTATTCAACCATCTGGGGCATCATAGCCCGACACTGACACGTGTACAAATTCCAACTAGGATTACTTGCTGGTGCTCAGGATTGGAACTCCTTGCCCCTCCAGTCCAGTGCTCAGTAAAAGGCAGGGTTGGAAGGTGTAGGGGTCAGTCCCAGCAGCTGATGCATCTACGCACTGAATCAGCAATCACACGGAAAGAGGAAATAAGACACTCACGAATGCTTGAGCTCATCACAACAGTGATGTGCGCGGTTTCTAGTGGGTGCACGCACACACACACAGAGGCAGGATTTATTTTGCAATGCTTCAAGAAACTGTTGATTATTATAGCTGAACTTTTTTTTTTTAAATTGAATATCTAACACAATAACCCAGCACCAGCTTGTTAAAAGGGGGGGAGGGGGGGGGGGGGGGGGGGGGGGGGTGGGGGGAGGGAGGAACTCACCATCAGAACCATTATCCAAAAATAAAAATGGATGGATTTGGTGCCGGGGTATAGCACGGAGATCAAGCAGAGCAAATCCCTCTCTGTCACTGTGCCTCAGATCCATCCCAGAAAGTGGCACCAGCGTGACACTTCTCATTTCTGGGGCGCGCCCATCATTAATCAGATGCCATTACACCACTCGGTGCCCGTAGGAGGCGGCTTTTAAAAAAAACATAAATTAGAACGAAAGTTAGGGTTCCAATTAGTTGAATATTTTAAATTTAAGAGCAGGTGCCAATGACAGTAGAGAGCAACAAACGTGCCGCAGGAATATGAGCGTGCACAGTTCAGGCAGAAATACCCTCGGGCACTGACTGCCCGACTGTAGACTGAGCTATCCCATACCCGCCCGCCTCAGCACTCCCAAGAAAAACCAGCCACCTTCAAGGCTCAATAATCCACCATGGTGGGATCACCATTGCAATGGAGGCCTTTGCTTGGATCGTTCAGCCACAGATACGTGTTTCTACTCCTGTATTTTATTTTGGCCTGTCTCAAGAAAGATCTGATGGTGCACTTCCCTCTGTCAGATACAATAAAAAAATCATCTGCACCAATCCATTTTTCTATTAAGCCCAATAGAGCCCACGAGATAATTAATCGCAGTTACAATCCGGGGGTAGGGGGTGGCGTGGTCCCAAAGGATTCACCGTCCTTCCACCTTCCCTCCCTCCCTCCTCCATCTGTTCATTCAGGTGCCTCTCTCCTCTAGCTGCTTCCTTTGTTCCCGTCTGCCGCAGTCGGACAATGCGCTTAGCGCCGCGCGTCCTGGCAGGCCCCGGCGGCTTACTGAAGGCCGGCTCGTAAGTGTGTTGCTTCGGGTGACTTCATTGTACAGGAACTCTTGCAGTCAGCTCCTTCCATCGTCAATCTCAACCTGAGCCGAGAGAAAACACAGAAAACTCTGAGCCTCCACTGCCAGTCCACATTGACTTAACGTGACTAAAGTATACAGTGCAATGTCTCTGAAATGTTATTTATATAGGGACTTCCAAAAAGTTTGATAAAGTTCCTCATGAGGACACTCAGCGAAAGCTGAAGCTCAAGTAATTGAAGATAAATTATTGACCTGTGAGGAAATTAACTGAGCGGAAAGAGACAGAGTCGGAATAATGAGCAGGGTATGATTAGTAGCGTCACACATAGGATCAGCGTCGGGGCCTCTACTATTCACCACATTTATTAACAACTTGGCTAATGGGATAGAAAGCCACATATCCAAAAATCTGCTTCCACGCCTATCGGGCAGTGCTCTTCAAATCCTAACCACTCATTGTATAAAGTCGTTTTTCCCTCATGTTGCCTCTGGTTTATTTGCCAACCACCTTAAAACCTGTGCCCTCTGGTTATCGGTCCTTTAGACACTGGAAGCAGTCTCTCTTGATCTAAATCCTTCACGATTTTAAACACCTCTATCAAATCTCTTCTGATTTTTCCTCTTAAGCTACACGCAGGGGATCCAGGGTGCAGCGACAGGAAAATCTGTTCCGGTATTGCAGTACGTACAAAGGGGCAATGTCAACACTCCACTATAAGCCAGGAAAGAACGAAGCAAAGCTTGGCCAATACACTGAAGGATCATTTCAGAAGGTCTAAAAAGGGGAAAGCTAGGCAAGCACAGAGGGAGAAAGGAATAAAATCTGAGGAGGCCAGTGGAAGAGGGTGGGAGGAGACTTGGGTGCAGCATGAAGACCAGCAGGGCCAAAATGGCCTGATTCTGGGCAGTAGATTCCTTGTAATTCGACGCACCAGCAATTTACTGCAAAAATAAAATATCTCCCAAGTTCTAAAACCAGTGCAACCATGACGTGCTCACCTTCCTTGCAATCTGAAACCCAGCTGTTGCTCAACGTAGTTTAGAAAGGGCCCCTTGCAGCTGGAGTACAGCATGCGCTCCTTGATACTGCATTTATTCCCTGGCATGGAGTAGATGAAGACTGTCGAGAAAGAGAGAGAGGGGGAGAACAGAGTTCAGGACAGTAGCCAACACAATGGATGTTAAGTAACAAACAGAGCAGACTGAACGGATCCACACAATGATCAAACTCCCCTCCCCGGGGACTGAGCAGAACAGAACCTACAGGGAGGTTCCGGGTTCCATCCCTGGCTGTGCTAGGAGGCCAGCATTCCTGGGCCAGGGAGAGAGCGACAAAATAAAACTGACCCACCATTCCCGCTTCCGACTGCTAGCCAGTGCCACACCCCAGTAGAGAGTCGGTGCCTTCAGGAAGGTTGCCCTACACATCCTGCCTCTCTTTTTAGGGAGGAACGCAAGGACATCAGAAACAGGAGCAAGAGGAGGCCATTCGGCCCCTCGAGCCTGCTCCTCCATTCAATAAGATCATGGCTGATCTTCTACTTCAACTCCACCTTCCACCCTATTGCTCGATTCCCTCAGTATCCAAAATCCATTGATCTCAGACTTGAATATACTCAACGACGGAGCAGCCACAGCTCTCTGCGGGGGTGAGGGGGAGGAGAATTCCAAGATTCACAACCCTCCGAGTGAAGAAATTTCTCCCCATCTCAGTCCGAAATGGCTGAGCCCTTATCCTGAGACTGTGACCCCCTGTGTTCGAGACTCTCCAGCCGGGGTGGGGGGGGGGGAAAAACAGCCACTCAGCATCTACCCTGTCAAACCCCTCTCAGAATGAGAGATCACCTCTCATACTTCTAAACTCCAGAGAATATCGGCCCCTTCTGCTCAAAAGGTAGATAAATCCCCTTTCTCTTGATTCTTCTAGACTGCAAGGGACAGCAGGCTCACTAACTTTTCCCGGGGAACCTCCTGGTCTGCATGGCTTAACAGCACACCAAGTAAAGGTCCCCACTATGTGGGGCACAGCTCAGAAGATCCACAACTCCATACAACAGTAGAAAATGTTGCAGAAAAACATTCTCTCCCTGCAGATCAACAGTAGAATCTCTCGAGAGGCAAGAGCAGAGCCTTCTCCTCACCAACCTGGCTTGAATTCAAGCAAAAATCCAGGGTAACAAAAGACAGTCTGTAACCCACTCCACCATCACCCGGGTTCCCCATTATCCTTCTCAGAAGACAGGTCAACATTAAAAGGGTCCCTCGCCTCCCGTATAAAGCAGCAAGATGCCACGATGAGATGGCTACCTAGCCGCTCCCCTTCCCCGAACTGCCTGCGCCCACCTCCAAAGCGGCAGCTAGCTGCAGTCCAGCCAGATGAAACTGCACTAACACACCCACCCACCCAGCGATTCCAGGTGCTTGCCCTCGTGTGAATGCTTGTACATGAAAAAATGCCAACGTGAAAGTCCAAGGGCACACGTGTCGGAAGCTCAGCAATCTCAGTCGGCTGTGCGTGGACGAGGCTAATCACTTCAACCTCTGTATCTAGTTTCTGCGTGGGGGCGGAAAAAAAAGAGGAGAATATTGTTAGAATGTTTTAAGATGAGGTAACCTGTGCATCACAGTAATCCTTTTAACATTTCGGGTGACACAGCATATGCAAGTGAAAGGGAAAGCTTAACATTGTCAATATCCACAAACAACAGACTGTTGAGAAACTCTAGGGAGAGAATGAAAAGTTCTAGTTCTCCGGGACAAGATAAACATTTGGCCTAAACACCAATGGTTATTCTAAATAAAGCTTGTCGGCGAAGAGGATAGAAGCTGCGTAAACATCTAAAAACACAGCCTCAACTCAATGCGCAACCCGACATATACATGCTCCGTAAGCACAGGCTAAGCTTGCATTATAGCCTAAGAATACAGCCAGTTCCCCGTCAAGACAGAGCGCTCTTAAGGGCCTGAAGCAGGGGGAGCTGGTCACTCCTGCACTCGTGTTGTTCTCTTGGGTTGGAGAGCATTCTCTGGAGGTGGTCAGAGACAGGGAAGCAGGATGCATTAGGGAAGGAAATCTGCCATCCCTACCCGGTCTGGCCTATATGTGACATATGAACTAGAAGCAGGAGTAGGCCACTCAGCAAGATCATGGCAGATCTGATTGTAACCTTGGACTCCACATTCCCGCCTACCCCCGATAACCTTTCACCCCCTTGCTTATCAAGAATCTATCTACCTCTGCCTTAGTGACCCCCTAGTTCTAGATTCTCCCACAAGGGGAAACATCCTTTCCACATCCACCCTGTCAAGACCCTCAGGATCTTATATGTTTCAAGCAGGTCACCTCTTACTCTTCTAAATTCCAGCGGATACAAGGCTACCCTGTCCAATCTTTCCTCGTAAGACAGCCCGCTCATTCAGGTATTAGTCTAGTAAACCTTCTCTGTACTGTCTCCAAAGCATTTACATCCTTCCTTAAATAGGAGACCAGTACTGTACACAGTACTCCAGATGTGGTCTCACCAATGCCCTGTATAACTGAAGCATAACCTCCCTACTTTTATATTCAATTCCCCTCGCAATAAACAGTGACATTCTATTAGCTTTCCTTATTACATGCTAACCACAGTAATGTGGCTGACTCGGAAGTGGCCCAGCATGCCACTCATTTGTACTCGAGGCAGCAGTTCAACACCACCGCCAGCTCAATGGGTAATAAATGCCAGCCTTGCCCATCTGGAGATGAACCAAGAGGGAAGCAACGTCCCATTGGAATTGGGAGATTTGGGGTGGGGGGGAGAAGGGAATGCACTCCGCACTTGCCACTCACGAGCCAGCTTCCGCAGGAGATGAGAGTCGAGCGCGATCGGCCCACTTACCAGCTGGACATAGTTGACTTTCTTCTGTTGGAGCTGCTGCAGGGCCTGCAGAGCGTCCTCTTGACCGGGAACGCGATGCCCTGCAGAGTTGGCTGCTTGGTGTCAACGTTAACCTCCGTGTTTATCTGAGAGGACAAAAAACAAATCCTTTCTGTAACAGAACACTGAGCAAAGCAGCAAGAAACAGGCACGTGCATTTCAGTCCCGAAAAGGAGCATTCTTCAGTCTTTTCAAAGAAACCCTGTTCGGGAAGCGCACGCTCGAGATCAGCAACGACAGAATTTTAGGGTGCTCTGAATCGACCTGTTTGATAGTATAGGACTGTATAGTCTGTTCCATCCCTCCTTCCACTCCCCTTTGGTTTTGTATTCAAGATCAAGAAGGTTCCAGCTCCTGTCCCCGTTCTGTGTCGTGATTACCCAATCCAGCCAGGGTGGAGCCTATCTATTCTAATCCCATTTTCCAGCACTTGGCCCATAGTGCCTATGACGTTTCAAGTGCTCATCTAAATACTTAAATCTTGTGAGGGTTTGTGCCTCTACCATCCCTTCAGCGCCCCTGGGTTACTCGGGTGGACTCTTTCCCCCCCACCCCCCCCACCAGTATCCCAGCGAGAGTCAGGAACACAAGGGAGAAAATGATGCAGACAGGGCACGCACACACACACTTGTTTCACGGCACAAACACACGGGCATGCACAGGAGAAGCTCTTAGCAGTCCCCCTCGCATGCACAACCTACCGAACCGCACAGAGACTCTGCCGTGACCCGTGGAAGCAGCACAGACAGCACACGTCACTGCCATCGCTGTCAGACTATAAAACAACGAGGAACGTTTACTTGCTCAGCACTCAACGTCGAGATTCAAAATGCCCGAGAGAGACAGAGAGAGAGACCAAGAAAAAACAGCACCCAACTAGAATGCCAAAAATCTTGAATAAACAAGACGTGGGTGAAGGTCGGGTAGGATGGTTAACCCAACCCCTGTGAGATCGAGGGGGTTGAGGTGCACAGATCAGTGAAATGTCATGGACACAGATAGACTAATGGAACGCTGACTTTCATATCTCAAGGACCAGAAGTCATGTTTAAATAGTATACATTTGAGGGGAAACTGGAGAAACCCACGAAGGAGAGGGAACAGAAGGATATGCGGATAGGGTGAGACAGAGAGTGGGTGGGAGAGGCTCGTGTGGAGTATAAACACTGTGAGCGATGCACAGGTTACCTCGCTGATCTTCAGCTGCTGCAGCTCCTGTTCAGCAGCCGTCAGGGAGCAGGTGCTGCGTCTGAGGCCAGATGCCTTTGTAGCCATTCAGAGTGACGTCGTCCTGCAAGAGAGAGAGAGACGAGTGGGACATCAGGCAGCAGCTCCGGCGGGGTGGTGGGGGAGGGGCAGCGGTTCGCAAGAAAGCGTCACCTCCTGCCCTCGTGGGACCGGATTAACTGGAGCGGAGGATATCCTGCACCCAATAGATCAGAGGAAGCTGAACTCCAGCAACCACCCCACGCATATTAAAAAAAACCCAACCGTACCAGCTGAGTCGCAGATATCTCATCCTTGATGTGTCCTCCGCCAAACTCCTTCTTCAACGTGGCCCTGGTGCTGCGTAAAGCATCTTCTGTCGAACCTAAAACACAGCAGGGAAAGGAATTCAGACAATCACACACAGCGGCCGGCCATGGAAACCACCCCCCTCACACTCACGAGAAACACAGCACGCGGCCTGTCGCTTGCAGAACAGGAGATAGGAGGAGGCCATTCGGGCCCCTCGAACCTCCTCCGCCGTTTCAGTAAGATCATGGCTGATCTTCTACCTCAACCCCACTGCCCGCCCGCACCCAATAAACCCTCGATTCCCTCAGTGCCCAAAAATCCATCGATCTCAGTCTTGAACATACTCAGTGCCCAAAAATCCATCGATCTCAGTCTTGAACATACTCAACAACCCGAGCATCCACAGCTCCCTGGGGGAAGAGAATTCCACAGGTTTACGACCCTTCGAGTGAAGATTTCTCCCCATCTCAGTCCGAAATGGCCGACCCCTCATCCTGAGACTGTGTCCCCCGTGTCTGAGCCTCTTGTGAGTCCCACATTCTCACCACTCTCTGGGGAAAGGAGTTTCTCCTGAATTCCCCATTGGATTTATTACTGACTGTCTTATATTGATGGCCCCCTAGTTCTGGTCTCCCCCACAAGTGGAAACATCTTCTCCACGTCTACCCGATCGAAACCCCCTTCATCATTTTAAAGACCTCTATCAGGTCACCCCTCAGCCTTCTCTTTTCTAGAGAGACGAGCCCCCCAGACTGTTCAATCTTTCCCGATGGTTATAACCTCTCCGTTCTGTTATCTGCTTGGTGAAATATTTTTGCATCTTGTCCCGTGTCTCAATACCCTTGTTCAAATCCACCAAAATCAGGAGGCAAACAAGAGGCTGTGGGTTCACTGAGACTCAAAAACCCAAGCAAAGGAACCCCCAACGCCCAGGGAGCACAACGCCAAGTTGGAAAAGATGAGGTGCATCAGAATTCGGCGTTTGACGCTGCCGAGCTTGAGGTTTTGAAGGGAGGAGAGCAGGCTGGGGAGGGGGTGTAGGCGGGAGGCAAGGAGTGTTAGATACCCCATTATATGGCCAGCCCTCATGCAGCAGCCCCTGCAGGATGTTATTGTGAAGAGACTGTATTTCATCTATTCCCCATCCCAGCCCACAGGATCAGATCTTACAGCCGAGCACTCAGGTATCCACGATATGAAGATCCACTCGAGCCCCTGGGCGTTGCGGCTGTCGAGGCAGTACAGGATGTAGCAGGGCTGGGCCTTCTGGAGCACCGAGAGCACGAGTTCATCATAATCTTTGTCCCACGTCTTCCCCGGCTTCTTGCACTCACCTGCGACAAGGAGCTCTGGAAGCAAGAGACGAGCCACCATCAGACTGGGCCGCCGGCCTGCACCGCCGTAACTACTCTCCTCGCACAGCCCACACCCCGCCAGCACACCCTCCCCACTCCCCTGCCAATCCCCTCCCCCGCCAGCACCCTGCTCCACCAGCCCCCACTCCTCTCCCCCGACAGCACCCACTCCCCCGCCAACCCCCTGCTCAAACAGCACCCACTCCCCCGCGAACCCCCAGCTCCACCAGCTCCCACTCCCCTCCCCCGACAGCACCCACTCCCCCGCCAACCCCCTGCTCCACCAGCTCCCACTCCCCTCCCCCGACAGCACCCCCTCCCCACTCCCCCGCCAACCCCCTGCTCAAACAGCACCCACTCCCCCGCCAACCCCCTGCTCAAAAAGCCCCCATCCCCACTCCCCTGCCAAACACCCCTCCCCTGGAAACCCCCTCCCCTGCCAGTCCCCCCTCCCCTGCCCCAACAGCCCCCACTCCCCTGCCAACCCCCTCCCCCTGCCCCACCAGCCCCCCCTCCCCGCTCCCCTGCCCCACCAGCCCCCATTCCCCTGCCTACCCCCTCCCCCACCAGCCCCCTCCCTCCCTCCCCACACCCCACCAACCCCTTCTCCCCAGCCATCCCACTCCCCACCAGCACCCACTCCCCTGCCAACCCCCTCCCTCCCCACACCCCGCCATCCCACTCCCTCCCCACACCCCACCAGCACCCACTCCCCTGCCAACCCCCTCCCTCCCCACACCCCGCCATCCCACTCCCTCCCCACACCCCACCAGCACCCACTCCCCTGCCGACCCCTTCCCCCGCCAGCCCCCTCCCTCCCCACACCCTGCCAGCCTCCCCCACTCCTCTGCCTACCCCCTCCCCCGGTAGCCTACTCCCTCCCCACACCCCGCCAGCCTCCTGTCCCCACTTCCCTGCCAACCCCCTCCCCCGCCAGCCCTCTCCCTCCCCACACCCCGCCAGCCTCCTGTCCCCACTTCCCTGACAACCCCCTCCCCCGCCAGCCCTCTCCCTCCCCACACCCCGCCAGCCTCCTGTCCCTACTTCCCTGCCAACCCCCTCCCCCGCCAGCCCTCTCCACACCCCGCCAGCCTCCTGTCCCCACTTCCCTGCCAACCCCCTCCCCCGCCAGCCCTCTCCCTCCCCACACCCCACCAGCCTACTGTCTCCACTCCCCTGCCAACCCCTTCCCCCGCCAGCCCACTCCCTCCCCACACCCCGCCAGCCTCCTGTCCCCACTTCCCTCCAACCCCCTCCCCCGCCAGCCCACCCTCCCCACACCCTGCCAGCCCCCTCCCCCATCAACCCCCCCTCCACCCTGCCCTGCCAACCCCCTCTCCGCCAACCTCCTCTCCTTCCCCACACCCCGCTAACCCCTTCTCCCCTCCCTCTCCCCCACACCAACACCCTCTCCCTACTCCCCACCAACCTCCTGCACTCCCCGCCAAACCCCTCTCCCCACCCCTCCCCTCCAGTGCTGTACTGGGCTATAATGTCACCCTGAACCGAGAGGCAAGGTCCATTCTGACATTCTGTCCACCAACAACCCTTCACGCGCAGCCAGCCCAGACGCTCAGTGTTGGGAGGCTATGTGACTTTAGGGGGCATCGCAGTTGCCCACGGCCTGGTTGCCTCATCACACCCAGACACATCTCAGCAGGAGTCACTGGGGTGGGGGTCAGGCAAGAGAGTATTGCCCCATCCCCACCCCAGCCTAGGGTGGGGGTGGGGAGAACACCCCCCCCCCCACAACCCCGAGACCTTCCCGGTCAGTGTGGCTCAGCGTGGCACTCGCCCATCAATGCATCAGGGTATAAAAACAGACACATATTTAATTAGAAGTAGGGCTGGTTTCAACAGACGGAGGGAGCGTGCCGGAGTTTCCAGTACCATTGTCGATGAGGACCTGAATCAGTCGGACCGAACCATCCTTCGATCGGGAAAACAACCGCTGCAATTCCTGCGAAGCTGCAAAAATAAACAAAACGGAAAACGTCAAGCCTGGGGTGGGGAGCCGCGAGAACGGGACAAATCAGACATAGCTCAGGGAGGTTCCGTACTCTGTTTCAGGCCGTCAGGAAGAGTTAAGGCAGTTTGGAAAGGGCCGACTTCAGCGTCACGAACCGCGGCTCTCTCGACCCGAAAAGGAAAATGAACCAAACTGATCTCACTGATACTTGCGGTAAAGCTGGTCCTAGTCAGGGGAAGCAACAGTCACAGTGTCACTCTGCAATAACTCACGGCCACACTCATGAAAAAAGGGGAACCGTTCTATAGAAAGTCTGGCTTGCAAGCTAAAATTTCA